>NC_137113.1:7583556-7618556 GCF_949357685.1 Gobio gobio | reverse complement strand
GATCGGGCGCCGCCGGTCGGAAGCTCAATTTTCAAAAACAAATTGTCAAACAGGCGCTATGTTTATATACGTCACATATTTGAGGTCTAAACTACATTCTCGCCTAAAAACTCTTAACACTACATTCAGTGACAACAACAGTAGTATTTGTAAAATTATGGCTTGTCTGCCATGACAGTCGCTGTCAGAGAAATGCTGCAAGCGGAGTGATTACAAACGGTGAAACAGTTCCCGTGGTGATACTGGTAGAATATCGCAAGGCTGAAAAAGACTCTCAGCCAATCAGAATTGAGAACCAGAACGAACTGTTGTATAAATATATGTATGTACCTGATAATAATAAAACATAATTTTGATGAAAGTCCTACCTGTTCTATTGTTCACAAGAAAGGCCCAACGACCCGGAACGTTCACGTTACTCGTGCTCTTGAAGTCTGGGTTGTAGCCGCCATCATATGCATAATAAATGACATGGTAGTCAGTGGAGTTTATGGTGTCAAATCCAGCCTGTTAAAACCATGAAAAATGAATGTTACTGTATGTATAGATACAGAGCCAGTATAAAATGTTTTTTAAATCTTGTGATGTTTATTTTACCTCCACTGGAGATATCACAGCACAGTCACCATAATTCATCAGAAAGAAAGAAAAACCACCGCCTGAAATCAAAACCACTTGAAAGGTGATTGCCTGAAAAGAAAAGAAACAATGTCATGATCGTAGTCTACACATTCTGTGACCTTGAGCCTGAAGAAGAAAATATATTTACCGGTGCTGAGCGAAGATTAAATACATTCATATTGAATGTTTGAACATAGTCCCATGTTGCAGTAAAGACCCAAGAAGCAGTGAAGTCCCTCTGAGGGAAATGCTGGTTTATATCCTGAGTGGCGCGAGTGAGCACACTTCCACTAGTGTACTCCTGAAACGAGTATTTGCCTATACCAAAGTCATCAAGCTCAGCCCAGAGCGGAGCAATGTAATCTTCAGCTCCATGTGTGGGAAAAGGGTAAGGGTGAGCTTCTGGTAAAGGTTGGTTGAACGTAATGAGTCCGTTATTATTTACCTGAAATAAGAGAAATCAGTTCAAATCCACCAGTAAAATATGAGCTGGCTTATCACAACATCTGCATTCATATTAGACTAGCAATGGAACTGAATTCTCACGTATAAGCTGTTGTACGTGCGGCCGAAGAACGTAAATGGAGTTGAGAAGGCAACATATCTGTAGGTGTCACTATCAACTTCAAGAATTTCTGTGTCTCCTGCCGCTGAGCCGAATGGATAGAATATCGCTGGTGCTGCAGAGAGAATCAACACAAATACAAATTAAGATGTGAGCAGTTTTTACTAATCGGAATCTCGTAATTATAGTGATTCTGACGTGAATGAACTATTAATTAAAAAAAGTCAATAAATAGCCTACCTGTCCATGGAGTTATTGTTGGAATGGCTGTTAAAGAAAGAGCATTCAATTATAAAGCACTTCTGTAAAGTACATTAAAAACAAATTGCATAGTCACATGATATCAGTCGCAGCATTATTACTTGATGAGAAAAACAATTACAAACACCATTAAATACATCATGAACTCACTTGACAAGTGCAACTTTTTCTTTTTATGTATTTTCTATTGAAACAGGAAGTTGGGACGAGCATATCAAAAACGGTATCACTTTACAATAAAGTTTCATTAGTTAACAAATTTAGTTAACATGAACATAGAATTAACAATACTTCTACAGCATTTAATAATCTTATTATAATCTTAGATAATTTACTAATACATTATTAAAATCAAAAGTTGTATTTGTTAATTTTAATGCACTTTGAACAAACATTATTTGAGGAGCACAAGTTTGAGCTGTTGACTTGGCCTCCAAATACTCCAGATCTCAATCCAATCGAGCAACTGTGGGATGTGCTGAACAATGGAGGCCCCACCTCAGAACTTACAGGACTTAAAGGATCTGCTTTCTAACATCTTGGTGCCAGATACCACAGCACACCTTCAGGGGTCTAGTGGAGTCCATTACTCAACGGGTCAGGGCTGTTTTGGCAGCAAAAGGGGGACCAACACAATATTCGGACATAATGTTATACCTGATCGGTGTACAGGTGCTGGTCATATAATTAGAATATCATCAAAAAGTTTTTATTTTTTAGATTTATTTCACTAATTCCATTCAAAAAGTGAAACTTGTATATTATATTAATTCATTACACACAGACTGATATATTTCAAACGTTTATTTCTTTTAATTTTGATGATTATAACAGACAACTAAGGAAAATCCCAAATTCAGTATCTCAGAAAATTAGAATATTGTGAAAAGGTTCAATATTGAAGACACCTGGTGCCACACTCTAATCAGCTAATTAACTCAAAACACCTGCAAAGGCCTTTAATGGTCTCTCAGTCTAGTTCTGTAGGCTACACAATCATGGGGAAGACTGCTGACTTGACAGTTGTCCAAAAGACGACAATTGACACCTTGCACAAGGAGGGCAAGAGACAAAAGGTCATTGCAAAAGAGGCTGGCTGTTCACAGAGCTCTGTGTCCAAGCACATTAATAGAGAGGCGAAGGGAAGGAAAAGATGTGGTAGAAAAAGTGTACAAGCAATAGGGATAACCGCACCCTGGAGAGGATTGTGAAACAAAACCCATTCAAAAATATGGGGGAGATTCACAAAAAGTGGACTGCAGCTGGAGTCAGTGCTTCAAGAACCACTACGTACAGATGTATGCAAGACATGGGTTTCAGCTGTCGCATTCCTTGTGTCAAGCCACTCTTGAACAACAGACAGCATCAGAAGTGTCTCGCCTGTGCTAAAGACAAAAAGGAAAAAAAGTGGTCCAAAGTTATGTTCTCTGATGAAAGTAAATTTTGCATTTCCTTTGGAAATCAGGGTCCCAGAGTCCGGAGGAAGAGAGGAGAGGCACACAATCCACGTTGCTTGAGGTCCAGTGTAAAGTTTCCACAGTCAGTGATGGTTTGGGGTGCCATGTCATCTGCTGGTGTTGGTCCACTGTGTTTTCTGAGGTCCAAGGTCAACGCAGCCATATACCAGGAAGTTTTAGAGCACTTCATGCTTCCTGCTGCTGACCAACTTTATGGAGATGCAGATTTCATTTTCCAACAGGACTTGGCACCTGCACACAGTGTCAAAGCAACCAGTACCTGGTTTAAGGACCATGGTATCCCTGTTCTTAATTGGCCAGCAAACTCGCCTGACCTTAACTCCATAGAAAATCTATGGGGTATTGTGAAGAGGAAGATGCGATATGCCAGACCCAACAATGCAGAAGAGCTGAAGGCCACTATCAGAGCAACCTGGGCTCTCATAACACCTGAGCAGTGCCACAGACGGATCGACTCCATGCCACGCCGCATTGCTGCAGTAATTCAGGCAAAAGGAGCCCCAACTAAGTATTGAGTGCTGGACATGCTCATACTTTTCATGTTCATACTATTCAATTGGCCAAGATTTCTAAAAATCCTTTCTTTGTATTGGTCTTAAGTAATATTCTAATTTTATGAGATACTGAATTTGGGATTTTCATTAGTTGTCTGTTATAATCATCAAAATTAAAAGAAATAAACATTTAAAATATATCAATCTGTGTGTAATGAATGAATATAATATACAAGTTTCACTTTTTGAATGGAATTAGTGGAATAAATCAACTTTTTGATGATATTCTAATTATATGACCAGCACCTGTATATACCCCAGTGTTTCTCTTGTTCTTGTTATTGCCAGTGTATGGTTGTTTCATGTGCATTTGTTTTAGCTTTGTTTTCCTGGATTTATCTTGTTCCTTGTCTGAAGTCAATTGCTATCCTGTTTCAATACATTTTCACTGCACTTGGATCCGACGCCTCTTGTCTGCAGTAGCCATGTTACATTTCATGCTAGTTAATACATTAATAAATGTTAACACATGAGACCTTATTGTAAAGCGTTACCAAAAAACAATTGAATAATGCACTGATCTGGTTTGCTACTATGGTAACACACTTGCTGAGAACAGTTTCCGCTCACTGATTTCTCAGGTTCATCTCTGGCTTGTTCAACTGACACCAGACACCATTTTATAAACGGATCTGGTTCTCAAAGGTCTAGAAGTACCTGCCAGTGTGCTAGAGAGAATTTGTACGAGTCGTCATCAATATTTTTGGTATTTTTTCTTGGAAGAGAAGGAGTGGGGTCAATCCATCTCAAGTGATTTAATGGAAGGTGTAATATAAAGCTTGACAAATAACGTATTTTAGTACAAGAGTTAAGACAAAGGTTTACTATGAGCTCAAGGATAACAGACCTAAACTAAAACAAAATACCAGTTCTGTTTCCTGTTAAAGCAAAACCGCATTGAGAAGCATTATAAAATTAATAGTGCCGGTCCTTGATGCTGATTGGTCCATAGTCGTGTTTTCTTTACGATAAAGCGTGGCTATGACCGATTCACTGAACAGATCTGTGTATCACTGCACACAACCCAAAGCAACAAAAACAATCAATATATACTGTTAAAACTGTTCCATGTATTGTGTGTTTCAGACAAAATTAACTAATGATGTTTTATTAACAAAGTTCAGGAGAAGCACGTTCAGATAATTGACACAGGTGGAGAGCACTCAGCTAATCAACATAAGAGGTACATATACTCGCAGCTGTCTTACCTCTGTCCATCGACAGTTTCCTAGCATCCCTCCACCACCCTTTCTCCACACGTTAATTCTAAGCCACTTACATACACGGGGGGTACTCTGGGTTCGGGCCAAGTCCGAGCTCGAAGCCCTCTCCCCCCGGACAGCACGCCAAATACGCATTAAATTACTCTCCATTAATTATATGTAAGTGTGAACTCGTGAATTTAATGAAGTACAAGTCTCACATTCTGGCATTATGTTATGAAAAATGAGAACAGTTCCTAGTCTTTGTATTTGAGCTCCATCAGATGAGGCATTACAGGAACATTTACTGCCATTTACTGTCACTGTCTGGGACAGTTTTTCTAGCGGAAGGATGCCATTTAGTGATTAATGACTGCAAAAAAGTAACATATCAATACATATATTTGTGGCTATATTACTAGTGTTGTGAATGCAGTCACGGCTGAAGGGGTTGAGCGCTTTGCGTCGGTCGTAACAATGTCTTTCGTGCTGTATTGTGTTCACAATGCAGCCTCGGCACTCGTACCTTACTACTTACTTATTATGCATTCTCTAAAGTACATAAAAGCCTTGCATTGTCATGTGACGAGTCGTCTATTAATCGCAGCGTTATTACCTGCTGGGACTGTGGTGTATTACCTGCATCTAACTGACATTCTTATATTCTCTTATATAAATATCTCTTATATAATCTTATACATATATATATCATATATCACAAAATCAGTTTGAATGTTCACTGAGAAAAGTGACAAATCTTTGTCTTTGTTCTTTTAACAGTTAAGGGGATTTTCCATGACAGTGCTAGTCAATGCATTTGTAGGTTGCATCTTGTTTAATATAAAAGTTTCAATATAAAAGTCTCATAAAGATAGTCTTTGCTGCCATCTAACGGTTTAATAATGTAGCTAACTTTTACTTATGTCGAAATCACAATCACTAATGGACCCTTTTCTCAATACCAAATGTAATACGGCAATGTCTATATATACAGTATATATATATTATATATATATATATATATATATATATATATATATATATATATATATATATATATATATATATATATATATATATATATATATATATATATATATATATAAAAAAACAATATTAGCCATTATAAAAGTATAAAAGTTTGTACGATAGGAAATAAACAAGCAAACAGTTCAGTCAAAAGTACAAAAGCAGTGCTAGTTATAGTACAGGATTTCAGTTAAATAAAAATATAAAGCTATGAAACTTAACTTTGCCCTTAGCCAAATTGATTTGCTCTGGAACAAGTAACATATTAATAAGGCCAAAGATTGACCGTCTGATATACCCAAAATGAATTATACCTCATGTTTAAACACTATCTACATAAGAGCCAGTGGCAAATTCCCGAAGGACTGGCCGAGATGAAGCTGTTCTCTGCAGGTACATGAGCGCTGATCGGGCGCCGCCGGTCGGGAGCTCAATTTTCAAAAACAAATTGTCAAACAGGCGCTATGTTTATATACGTCACATATTTGAGGTCTAAACTACATTCTCGCCTAAAAACTCTTAACACTACATTCAGTGACAACAACAGTAGTATTTGTAAAATTATGGCTTGTCTGCCATGACAGTCGCTGTCAGAGAAATGCTGCAAGCGGAGTGATTACAAACGGTGAAACAGTTCCCGTGGTGATACTGGTAGAATATCGCAAGGCTGAAAAAGACTCTCAGCCAATCAGAATTGAGAACCAGAACGAACTGTTGTATAAATATATGTATGTACCTGATAATAATAAAACATCATTTTGATGAAAGTCCTACCTGTTCTATTGTTCACAAGAAAGGCCCAACGACCCGGAACGTTCACGTTACTCGTGCTCTTGAAGTCTGGGTTGTAGCCGCCATCATATGCATAATAAATGACATTGTAGTCAGTGGAGTTTATGGTGTCAAATCCAGCCTGTTAAAACCATGAAAAATGAATGTTACTGTATGTATAGATACAGAGCCAGTATAAAATGTTTTTTAAATCTTGTGATGTTTATTTTACCTCCACTGGAGATATCACAGCACAGTCACCATAATTCATCAGAAAGAAAGAAAAACCACCGCCTGAAATCAAAACCACTTGAAAGGTGATTGCCTGAAAAGAAAAGAAACAATGTCATGATCGTAGTCTACACATTCTGTGACCTTGAGCCTGAAGAAGAAAATATATTTACCGGTGCTGAGCGAAGATTAAATACATTCATATTGAATGTTTGAACATAGTCCCATGTTGCAGTAAAGACCCAAGAAGCAGTGAAGTCCCTCTGAGGGAAATGCTGGTTTATATCCTGAGTGGCGCGAGTGAGCACACTTCCACTAGTGTACTCCTGAAACGAGTATTTGCCTATACCAAAGTCATCAAGCTCAGCCCAGAGCGGAGCAATGTAATCTTCAGCTCCATATGTGGGAAAAGGGTAAGGGTGAGCTTCTGGTAAAGGTTGGTTGAACGTAATGAGTCCGTTATTATTTACCTGAAATAAGAGAAATCAGTTCAAATCCACCAGTAAAATATGAGCTGGCTCATCACAACATCTGCATTCATATTAGACTAGCAATGGAACTGAATTCTCACGTATAAGCTGTTGTACGTGCGGCCGAAGAACGTAAATGGAGTGGAGAAGGCAACATATCTGTAGGTGTCACTATCAACTTCAAGAATTTCTGTGTCTCCTGCCGCTGAGCCGAATGGATAGAATATCGCTGGTGCTGCAGAGAGAATCAACACAAATACAAATTAAGATGTGAGCAGTTTTTACTAATCGGAATCTCGTAATTATAGTGATTCTGACATGAATGAACTATTAATTAAAAAAAGTCAATAAATAGCCTACCTGTCCATGGAGTTATTGTTGGAATGGCTGTTAAAGAAAGAAGATTGAATTATAAAGCATTTCTGTAAAGTACATTAAAAACAAATTGCATAGTCACATGACATCAGTCGCAGCATTATTACTTGATGATAAAAACAATTACAAACACCATTAAATACATCATGAACTCACTTGACAAGTGCAAGATAATTAGATAATTTACTAATACATTATTAAAATCAAAAGTTGTATTTGTTAACATTAATTATTATTTGAGGAGCACAAGTTTGAGGTGTTGACTTGGCCTCCAAATACTCCAGATCTCAATCCAATCGAGCAACTGTGGGATGTGCTGAACAATGGAGGCCCCACCTCAGAACTTACAGGACTTAAAGGATCTGCTTTCTAACATCTTGGTGCCAGATACCACAGCACACCTTCAGGGGTCTAGTGGAGTCCATTACTCAACGGGTCAGGGTTGTTTTGGCAGCAAAAGGGGGACCAACACAATATTAGGACATAATGTTATGCCTGATCGGTGTATATACCCCAGTGAACAATTGAACAATGCACTGATCTGGTTTGCTACTATGGTAACACACTTGCTGAGAACAGTTTCCGCTCACTGATTTCTCAGGTTCATCTCTGGCTTGTTCAACTGACACCAGACACCATTTTATAAACGGATCTGGTTTTCAAAGGTCTAGAAGTACCTGCCAGTGTGCTAGAGAGAATTGAAATGTACAATTCACTGTAATGAAGCTTCGAAGCGTTATGAATCAGTGAGTCGATTAAGCAGTTTGAATCGCCCAAGTCAACTGATTTCAGCAGTTTGGCGGTTTGACGCGCGATCCAAATCATGATTCGACTCGCTGATTCATAACGCTTCGAAGCTTCATGATGCATTATTTTGAAATCGGTCATCACTATAGAAGTCGTTATTTTGGTTTTTTTGCGCACAAAAACTATTCTCGTCGCTTTATAAAGTTATTGTAGAACCACTGTAGTGAGATGGACTTTGTGACGATGTCTTTAGTACCTTTTATGGGTCTTGAGAGTGTACAGTGCATTGTGCCAATGGAGGCCTTTCTGAGCGATCGGATAAAAAAAAAAAAAAAAAGTACAAAATTGTACTTTTAAGGTGCAAGTGCTCGTCGGGTAGGCAAGTTCGGTCCTAGAGAGCTGATGTCCTGCAGAGTTTAGCTCCAACCAAAGCCCCGTTTCCACCGAAATTACCCGGAACAATTTGTATCAGGAACTTTTTTTACAGGAACTTTTTTCCCCCAGACCTGCTACTGTCTACGTTTCCACTGTGGTCTAAAGTACCGTGAAGATTAGGCAAATTAGTCCAGAAACGTGGGACTGCGCGCGACTGTTTCTCCCAGTCAGTGACGGACAGTAATCATTTGCGCGACACTGTCTGCAACAATAACAAGCATGGAGATGCAAGCAGCGCTGCTTTTGCTAGTTATGTATTGGTTTACTAAAGAGGTAATTAACAAAACTGCGGAAAAGAGATGAGCACTGATACTAAAGCGTATTCTGAAAGCTCGTAAAGCTAGATTTAAAGGAATAGTTCATAAAATGAAAATTCTGTCATCATTTACTGACCCTCAAGTTGTTTCAAACCTGTATGAGTTTCTTTGTTCTGCTGAACACAAAAGAAGATATTTTGAAGAATGTTTGTAACCAAGCAGGGAGAGCAACCATTGACTACCATAGTATTTTTTCCCCTACTCTGGTAGTCAATGGTTGCTCTCTCTGCTTGGTTACAAACATTCTTCAAAATATCTTCTTTTGTGTTGAGCAGAACAAAGAAACTCATACAGGTTTGAAACAACTTGAGGGTCAGTAAATGATGACAGAATTTTCATTTTTGGGTGAACTATCCCTTTAAAATAAGACAACGTATGTTATTATCCGCTATTACGGACATTGACGGTGCGATTGCTGAGACAACGCGCGCCATCAGACAGAAAGAGCAAGACTGATATTTACTGAACGCAGAACGAACCTCGCAAGACTTTTAAAAATGCCGGTTGAAATAAAATGCTGTAGATAAAATAAAACTCAACCAATCAGCATGATAAGTGCCCAAGTCCCACCCCCGAAAGTTCCTGAACTTTGAAAAAGTACTACCTCGCGAGCAGGGCCGTTTGGAAGGGGAAATATTTACCCGGACCTTCATTTAGACCCTGGTTCCTGCGGTCGAAACACACCAAGTGCCACCCCAAAGTTCCTGGTTCCTGGGGAAAGTTCCTGTGGTGGAAACGCAGCTTAAGCCACTAGAGTTTAAAACTCATGGCTGGCTCCCAGTATGCTTTGCAGCATTAAGTATGTACCAATGTTGAGATTCATATGCTGATTATTGGTATCTGTGTGCGTCTAAACTTTTCACCCCTAGAACGTTTTTAAAAATCTAAATTCAGAAACTCATCTGTGGCAAAAAAAAGTCTTTTTATTAAAACATTTAGTCAGTGATGAGTTTAATCAAACATTTTTCTTCATGACAATTTTTGTTTGTGGCTTCTTTTGATTTGAACAGATTATGTGTTTTGTTAACACTGTAACAAAAACCACAAACTCATAAAAAGCCAAGCATCAAACTGCCCAACTAAAGGAAACACTAATCACCATAATGGCGACTAATTTTTTTCAATAAAACATCAACATCTAAACCTCTGTTAATTCTCAATAAGAGCTTCTATAGATGTCTTTCAGGTTTTGAGCCTAACTCTGCAGGACTCACTAGGACCGAACTTTCCTACCCCTGCTCTAAGTAGAGGAAAACAATGGTATAAAACACATTCATCTTAGAAGAGAAAGACATTTTATCGGCTAAAGGATTATTCTGTCTTCACTCTTACACTAACATACACTGTTAGACATTTATAAGAGATTTTACAGTTACTTAAAATCTAAAAGTTACTGTATTTGAGATTTACAGTACAATAACCGCATTTCAGTTTACAGTAACTACATGTTACTGTAATTTTGTAATACAGTACCGTTACTGTAAACCTTGGTTAACAGTGCATTAATCCTAATCCTATTCAATCATTAATATTTACTGAATTACATTAATTCTTACATTAATCTATCCTACAGAAGTAATCCAAACAGACACAATTATTATGAAATATAAAATTCTTTATTTAAAACATTTAAGTGCTTTAACTTAAACATGTAAATGTGTGGAAAAAGTTCACTTTAAAACATCCTCGAATCAAATCTTATTTTCAGAAAATCATGTATAAAAGTGATCAGAGTGCATTCAATATCACTTATTTTACATTTTATTTACGTTTACGCATTTGGCAGACGCTTTTATCTAAAGCGACTTGCATTGCATTCGAGATACACATTTTACATTTTGTCAGTTCTTGCTTTCCCTGGGAATTGAACCCATGACCTTGCTAGCGCCCCACACTATTGTTTGAGCTACAATTTTAAAAACTCTGCAGAAAATAGTTGGTAGAATACTGTAAATAGTTGGTTGAAGAATACTGTAACTTTGGTGCAAAATACACATATACATGAATAAAATATAAACAAAGAGCAAATTAATTCTGAAACAAGTTATCACAACACAACACAAACACAAGTTTCATGTCTGTACCGATCTGTGCCATCTTCCACATTGGATGATTTCAAACAGGAACCAGGATTCTGCTCCATTATGGCAAGAAGTCCCTCTAGATAAGAATGATATGAAGTTAGTCATACAATTTGAGTATACACAAACTTTTTACACTGTTGGAATTTAATAAAAAATAATAATCCCATTACAATTCATCATAATGGTAAAATAGTATTTTATAGAAAGTTAACAATTTGAGGTACACCTAACTTAACGCATGCTGTCTAGTCTAATTCAGTCCTGCAATGCCTTCATGAAGATGTGAAATGAAATGTTCAGTTTTTGTTTTAGCTGGTGATTCAATGTTATTAATATTTTGAAGAATGTACTTTGTAGTGATGCTGAACCTGATTGCATATTAGAGAGGTGTCTCTGTAATTTAGCTTAACAAAATTGATATTGAGTAAAAAACTAAAGAAAACTGTCAGTACATAATAGTAGCAGCAGCACAAACTACATGCTCCAAAAAAGTAATATTACTGAATCACCTCAACATGATTTCACAAACTATTTAATCAAAAACAACAATGTAACCTTTTATTGAAGGATGGATTACATGTATACTGCATTAGCTTTAGTAAGGCATCCTCAAACTTAATGCTACATTCGCACCGGCGTTAACGCTTCTCATTTACTTTGAATGGGTGACGTCATGCGTTGCTGAACTGAATTGTGGGTCGCGTCGCGTCGCTTCACTCACGTTGCAAGTGGCAGAAGTTGAAAGGTGTGTTGGACATCAGCTGTGGCTGGATGCAACCAATCGGCGAGAGTAGCCACAGGCGGGGAGGAGCTGCAAACGGAGACGTGAAGTCAGACACTTTCTGCTTCCCACAGTGATGCTTGCACTGTGTTTGCACACTTTATCAGCTGAAGTGAAATAAATGCAATATTTGTCAATACACAGATGTTTCAGAGACATTTTTTGTCATGTAATACTTTATGCACTGCTTAATACAGCGTGTGTTTGTACAAATGAATAAAGTTAACATACAAGCCTAAACTATCAATGAAGTAGGGTCTACATTTTCATCTGTTTTATTTTGATAAACATGACATTATAACATCGCAACTACATGAAAAGAGGTTTAACTGTTATAAAAAACAGATTTGTGCGCATTCGAGGAACTGAAGGTTTTAGAATAAACACGAAACACATGTGATCGCTGTCATGCGGAGAATCTGGCCAATCGTGGAACAGCTATGTCATAATCAAAGTCTGTGCAGTCGCTCTGGAGAAACTGCACCGGCTGTATTAGCCGACTGCTCTCGAATCGCTCTCGCTGTGCTTTGATGCCATACGTCACTGTCACGTGGAGTCGGCGCTTCCTCAAGTCAGACAAAATTTCTAACCGGCATTACGCCCTGTGTGAATGCAGCGTAAGTGTCTGTGTACATTACATATCCTATTAAAAAAGTGTCTCACCTTGTCCAAGTTTTTATATTCAAACTCCATTAGGTGGCGATGGAAGGATGACACTCTGTTGTTGATTACAGTGGACTTCCAGTTAACAACTTCCCTGGGGCACGTTCAACGCTCAAACCGGTGCGCAACGTTTTGCTACGGTTTCCGGTTGAACGTCATGTTTCCTGGAAACGGTGTGTAACGGTGTGCAACGGGTTTGAGATGCGTTTTTTCTCGTTTGGTGGGTGTGTCAAATATGTCAGTCCAATCAGCAGCAACATGTATATAAACCACGTGGTATTAAAGAGACAGCTCACACAATGGGTCCAAGTAATGTTTACAAATGTGTCCGCTGCAGCTCGGTATACACAACAATTGAAGATATTAGAAGACATGATTGTCGTAAGAGTTTTATATATATATATATATATATATATATATATATATATATATATATATATATATATATATATATATATATATATATATATATATATATATATATATATATATATATATATATATATACATACATATATATATATACATATATATATATATATATATATACATACATAAGGCAAGTTTATTTATATACCAAATTTCATATATGGTAATTGCTTGACATAAAGTGAGAAATACAAGCTATTAAAAAAGTAAGAACTAGAAATAAAATGATTTAAATTAGAATTGATTACGAGGAGATAAAAAAGTTAAATAAATGTGATTGTGGTGTTGTCATTTATTCTGAATGGCAAGGGAGGTGATTGCATGTATTTTGCAGTATTAGGCTAAACACGTATTTATATCGATTTCATGCAGGCTCCGAAAATTCCTCGAAAAGAACACAAAGAATGGCCTTCTCGGCTGCCATAGTTACAACTCTTGTGTCAACAGAACAGGGTGTTCAACGCAGCACTGTTTCCGTTTAAAAAACGTTTTGCAACGTTTTGTAGGGGCTGAACGCAGCCCTGGTCTTCCGACTCACTCCGGTTTTGGTGGTGCATCTTGTTCCCTCCTCTGGGTTTTTCCTCACGAAAAAAAACTTAAAGCAAGAGAAAATTAAGAGAATAAATATATTTTAAATTTCATCACCCTTAGTGCCTTTGCTTTAAATGTTTTTGGTAACACTTTAGAATAATGGTCCGTCATTAAACGGATAGTTCACCAAAAAAAAAAGAGTAAATTCTGTCATTTACTCGCCCAGTTGTTCTAAACCTTTTAAAGAATGTTTGTAACCAGACAATTTTGAGGCCCCATTCACTTCCATAGTAGGAAAAAATTACTATAGAAGTGAATGGTGCCTCAATCTGTTAGGTTACAACATTTTTCATCTTCTTTTGTGTTCAGAAATGTATTCAGGTTTGCACTTGAACAACATTATTCTAAAGTTTTGCCATGTTTTTTTCATGAATTATATTTAATCTGCCAAAATCATCCAAAAATTGTCAAGGACTGCTTAAATTCTAGAAAATAAAATTATATTCTGTCAGTCCTGGACAAACACAGTTTTGGATTATTTTAGTATAATATAATTTATGAAAAAACATGGTACATGGCTAGTTACAGCTAAAAAAAGGTGGAAAAACTAAATGATTTTGTGATTCAGTTAAACAGACCCGACTAAAACATACAAGAAAAACTTTGAATTAACAGTAATATGTGGAGAAACAAAGAGGGGTAACGTTACTTACCGTTGTATGAGTTCCAGTGTCGCACAGCACAGGCAGGCTCTTGGTATTCTTATCTAAAATGTAAAATAAATAATGTCAATCCAAATGTAAACGTTGCTTGTTAACGACGTTATTTTTGCAACTAACGTTAGTGGCCAACGTTAATTTACTAACTAACGTCGTCCTAATGTACGCTTAATATGCTCGATAAACAAAATCTTCATTGTATTGGTAAAGTTAATTCAATAAACTCACTAACGTTAAGTCTTTTTAAAAATAAAACGTTAGGTTTACGTTACCTCAGTTTTAGTACCAAAGCTGAAGCAAATGATAACCTAACGTTATGTAAAGTATGTTGTCCGGGCCGTGAGCTCTCTCCTCGGGCAAAACTTACGACGCTCGCTGCACTGGTTCCTAATCTAATTCAATAAACTCATTTTTTAAAATAAAACGTTAGGTTTACCTCAGTTTTTAGCAGCAAAGTTTAAGCAAATGATAACCTAACGTTCTGTAAAGTATGTTGTCCGGACTGTGAGCTCTCTCCTCGGGCAAAACTTACAACGCTGCACCGGTTCTAATTCAATAAACTAAGTTACTTTTTTTTTTTAAATAAAACGTTAGGTTTACCTCAGTTTTTAGCACCAATGCTGACAAGCAAAAATTGGGGTGCAGACAACCGCGGCTAGTACAAATCACACTTACCTTGCTTGTTTGCCGTTCTCACGGGGGATGAAAAAATCTTCGCAGGGTGTCCGGACACAGCTCATATGTTCTCTGGAACCGTGAGCTCTCTCCTCGAGTGAAACTTTCAACGCTGCACTGATGGTTCCTAATATAAATCTAAAGCAAATCCTGTCGATCCCAATTGTGCCAAAGAGGCCGTTGTGGTAAATACAGTATTATACTTTATTTTTTAAAAATACAGGAAATCACTGTATTTGGTGTTTGACGTCATAGAAAATACCCATGATGCAACGGGAATTACAGTTATTTACTGTAAAGAGAATTTACAGTATTATACTGGGTGATATATAGTAAATAACTGTACAAATTACAGAAATGTCTAACAGTGTATAAATAAGCTCATGAAATGACTAATTACCTAGTAGGGTCGCAGTGGTGTTTGTGGTGGATTCGGAAATAATGAACACATAAAAAAAACACCCTTAAAATCCTCATGAACTCACTTCATGAATGCAGTTTTTTTCTCCTAAACTGATTTCTGTTTCATATTGGGTTTGTTCAATTGAAACCATGTGACGACAGTACCGGCCAGTCTTGTTGTTTGTGCAGGTATTGTTGTAATGCTTTGTAACAAAGAAAAAAAAGAGAGAGAAAAGAAATTGCACTTGTGTAAAGGACTTAAAAATGTTACGCATGAAGAGTCATCCATCACACACAACATAGACTTTAATTACATAGGTGACTTTGTTAGGGTTTTAGAAGAAAAACTGGTTCTAAGTTAAAGGATCTCAGGATTCTCAATAACAACCAGTGTGTGTGTGTGTGTGTGTGTTACTTTAAGAGAGCAACCATACATCTGTTTTATTTTCACAGTTTTATATGATTTAATTTTATAATCACTAGTCATTTATGTAGTTTGATTTATCATTTGATCCATTATTCATATTCATATTATCATTATCATTTGTCATTTAATCACATATTCATCATTTTATATTACTTATTATTTTATTTATTTCCTTGCTCTTGCAATAATTGCTATTGTTGTGTTATCTTATGATTGTGTGGTTTTAAGGGATGTTTGTCTTCACGGGTTGAAGAATGTCTCCATGTCAAAGTTTTTAACGTTTCAGGACAATGTTGTGAAGCAGTAATTTCCCATTGTTTGTGCTTTGGTATAATAACACTTGTTGGATTAGTACTGTTCAGATGAAGTCTTGCATTGAGACATTGATATTCAGATGAAGCGTGAGCATTGAAATATATACGCAACTGAGATTATTAAATAGCTCTTTTTACTATCAATCGCTTCGTCTCCTGCTTCTGCTCAGTCAAACCTGCAGGCTAATAAAAGACTGATTTCTTCTGGCAGGGATTTGACGTACAGGTTTGGATCTAATATATCTGATATTTTTGACATTACAATCCATCCGATCGAACAAATACAAAGGTCTATATTTACCTGTAGCCTGTATTGAAGTTGTTTGTGCCCTGGCTGTTAAAGAGAAAGAGATTATAAAATTCAGTAACACAAAATTGTAAATTTATATTGTCTTTGCCACATTAGACAATCAAACAGATAGTAAACAAAACCTTACTCAGTGCCAGGACTGATATGAGCACCAGCAGAAGCTGTGAAACCAGAGACAATCTCATGATGAGGAAGTCAGAGATTAAACCAGCATGCAGGAGTCCTTCTTCTGTAATCATGGGGAGATTTATTATTTATTATTATTATTTATTATTATTATTACTGGGACCATTTATGGGGATTTCTGCCTGGATTTGGCCTACCCAAATTGAAAATATTCCCATACAGTGGTCTAAATATACAATTTTGGTGTCATTTTACAGGAAAGCCTACAGAAAACACTGCTAAAAGTGATAAACATTCAAGTATATGTTGTCTGAGCTGTAATAACCCCCCCCCCCCCCCCACCACCAAAAAAAAAGGCCCTTTTTGATTTTTTGGTTGTAAATTAAGTTTTGAAAGTGTGTAACTCAGGCCCTGTGAGCTCTAGCACCCTGCAGACAGTTTGGGTTGTTTCCACTAGATTACAGAAAATACTAATAAGAGTGGAAAAAAATAATTTTGTCTGTATCATGTTGTATGCAAGATTTATTCAAACGGATCTGAAGGGATCCAGACAAAAATCTTTTTTCCAGTATTTTCTGTAATCTAGTGGAACACTTTCACAACCAAAAAAAGAAAAAAAAGCGCCTCTTATACAACATATACTTACATGTTTATCAATTTTAGCAGTGGTTTATGTAACTTCAAAGGGTTTCCTGTAAAATGACACCAACATTTTGTATTTAGACCACTGTATGTGGGTATGGGAAGCTTTTCAATTTGGGTAGGCCAAATCCAGGCGGAAATGGTTCCAGAGTAATTTAGTGTAAATAAGTTACTTTGTGTAAAACAAATGCCAAAGTGATTTCTGGAATATCTCCAGAAAGTAGAGACTCTAAGCTTTCAAATGGTACCAAATATGAGGTCAGAGCTCATCCACAGACATTTAAAATGTAAAGTATATACTTGATGATGTAATTGGAAATGATAACTTATTTCAAAGTTTACAATATTTATTTCAAATATGACTGTAGGAGCCACTTTCGAAGTGGTTGGAAAAGGTCCCACTTTATACTAGATGTCTTTAACAACAAATTTCACATTTAAAATGTATGACATTATTTAGTACATTTGGTTCGCCTACATAAATTGTACACAATAAGCAGATTTATCAAATAATTCACATTTTGCATAACAGTTCAAGAAACAATAACGTGTAACTGAAAACCACACTATTGGTTTGAAAGTTGACAACTGAAAGTTGCATCTGCTACATACCTTGGCAGAAGAGAGTATTACTAATAAAGGAAAATATTTATTGAACACATATTGCTGTTTTATAAAATCATAAACACATTAAGCCACACGATTTTCTAATTGCTTTAAATTTATTTATTATATTTATAGCAAAATATACCCATTATTATAATATTATAATTTAAAGCTGCACTATGTAACTTTTCCATCCACTAGAGGTCACTTATTCAAAACAAAGGCGTAATTTGATGACGCCACGCTTGAGCGCAGAATCTTGGGACAAGTGGTCTTCACCTCACATCCGGTGGAAAAGAATCGGGATAGGACTCGGGCAGAAATCATGTTCATGGATGCGATTATTAATGTTACTGTAGTATGAAGCAGAGCAGGACCGAGTGTTGTTGAGCTGAGCAAGGCCGCAGGAGCGATTGTTAATAAGAAGAGCGAAACACACGAGGCGAGCAGCGGGACTTTTATTATGACACAGTCGCCTGCGCCAATTCCGCTTTTCCGGTCATGAGTATGAGGTAACGCAGCTCTGTTTATCATATTAGATACATCTGAGTGTGTTGAAAATTAAGTTATGACGTTTCTCTGTGCGTTCTCTCGGCGGCTGCTATGACACTTGTTCACACTGCAGTGAGAGTAAAGCGTTTCTGCAAAATATAACTGGAAACCGAGGGGAATGCAGATATGACGCAATTGACAGGCGACTCCCTCACACGTCCCGGTTCCTTGGGTAAAATAGCAATTTCTCACGATTTACAAATAGTTGGAAACATTCAGGATATTGTAAGTACTCAACTGAACAAAATATATAACACTGGCCTAGTGGTTTTTGGATATTTTACTGAAAAAAATTACATAGTGCACCTTTAATGTTGTAGTTTAATCCATTACATATGTACGGATAAAATGTGAGATAATATAACTTATGGAGTGCAACATTGAATAGAAAGATTGGACTTACCCTTCTTCTAAGCTGCTCTTGCACCTTCTGTGGGTGAGCAGGACGTTTTGCTGATTTTAACCAACACTGTCTACAGAGAAAACCTGTCCTGGAATGAAAGAATTTTTTTTTTTTGGACCACAGCCAGCAATTATTAGACAACCAAATCAGCAATTCAGAAATTCCTTCGGAAAAAATCTCACAATTACTGCAGATAATAAGAATTCAGCCTGCAGCACAGCATACTGTATGCAAATATAATAACCTTGCACACTGGTACCACCACAGTCCTATTTACTGTGGTGGGTTTTTAGACATCACAAACCTTGAGAATGTCTGCGCAATAAGCTTGCTCAGAAAAAAACAGCATGGCAATCTATTCATTTGTCCAGTATTAGTTCAGTAACATGGATTTAACGCCCATGCAGGCTCATTTTACACAAATCAAGTAACGTTACTTGAGTAAAAGTACAGATACCCTGATAAAATATTATTCCAGTAAAATGATTAAGTACTCCTTTTCAATTTTTCTTAAGTAAAAGTACAAAAGTACCTGATTTTTTTTATGTATTTAAAGGGCTAGCTCACCCAAAAATGAAAATAATATAATTTATTACTCACCCTCATGCCGTTCCACACACATAAGACGGAACACAAATTAAGATATTTTTGTTGAAATCTGAAGGCTCAGTGAGGCCTCCATAGAGAGCAAAGCAATTTACACTCTCAAGATCCATTAATGTACTAAACACATATTTAAAGCAGTCCATGTGAGTACAGTGGTTCAATATTAATATTATAAAGAGACGAGAATATTTTTTGTGCGGCAAAAAAAACACGAAATAACGACTTGTATAGTGATAACCGATTTCAAAACACTGCTTCATGAAGCTTTGGAGCGTAAAGATCACTAATCTTTTAGTTGATAAATGACCTCTCAGCAGCTTGTCAAACAAAACATTCACTCAATTCTTAACAGAGCTCAGATTCCTTTACCTGGTTATGAAAGCTTCTGGAATAACAAATGTAATTATATAATATGGAAGATTTCTTGCTTCTTCAGTGAATTTTCTTTATCTAGTAAAGTTGTTGAAGTCTCTATTAAAATGATTCACAATTTCAACCCAGTTAATTATAAACTTGCTAAATGTAATACTAGTATGTGCTCCTTTTGTCATGTTTGAAGGGACGATTAATCATTTGTTTTGGGACTGTGTGTATTGCAAAGTATTTTGGGTTGACTTTTCAAACTTTGTTATCTATCCATCTTCAAACTTACCTATCTTCTTTTTTTTACCTCAAACTGGGCCGTTGAGACCAAATGTGGAAATGTCCACATTCCAGCAGGCTTCAACAGCTCGCCCTAGAGATGATTTAGTTCACAAACAGTAACCTAAATTCATGACCCTTTTCACACACTATGTGCGTTTTAACAGTCATCAGCATCGTAAATCCTGCAACGTTTTTTTTTATTTTAATATACGTACATTTATAACACTATGCTTGTATTATATTACCTTTGTATCCAATTACAAAAAAACTAGAGAGTGACGGTATAATTGCCAT
Organism: Gobio gobio; assembly: GCF_949357685.1. NCBI lineage: Eukaryota > Metazoa > Chordata > Actinopteri > Cypriniformes > Gobionidae > Gobio > Gobio gobio. The sequence goes on along the minus strand of NC_137113.1, from coordinate 7,598,291 downwards.
CTTTCTCTCTTCTTACTGCCTTTATCAGTCTCTCTATTTTTTCCCTCTTTTTTAAAGTTGTGAAAACTTGGAGTTTTTCTTGTGATATTTGAGCACATGGGGGCACGTGTAGGGCAATGATGTAGTCTATCATTCACCGCTATAGAAGTTTGCACAACTAATTTGATGCAAAGGTAATATAATATAAAGTATAGTGTATATAAATATACATAATTTTTTTAATGTTTTTTCTTTTTTTTTATTATTTAAAAAAAAAAAATTAGCCCAACTGTCACATGGAAAGCACAGGATCAGGGTTTCTGCAGGTTTCACCATGTCAAATTGAAGACTTTATGAATGAAATGTAAGACCTATAAAAGCAAATGCAGTCACAAAATTACTTGCAAAGTAAATTAATTTATTCATTCATTTATTTATTTAAACTTGCACTTCCTCATAGCTCAATCCCACCAGGATTCCCACATGGAAATAATCTATATGAACATGTATGTTTTAATATAGGTTTTTAATATATGTGACATATATAAAATTGCCCGTTTTCCTATATTATATGTACATATATGCACATAGGTGTACATATATACACGTGTATATATAGGTACATATATGCACGTATATATGCACCTATATGTTCACCTATGTACTTTTTTTGCTACATTTAGACTCTAATGTCCTTTCAGCCATATTCATCTAGAAACTGCATTAAGACAATACAGAAAACATTGCATTTTGCATTGCATGTGGTGGATGTAACGGTGAATGTGTGGATGTGTATGAGCTGTAATGTGAATCTGGAAGTGACTTGAAATTGGAAAAAAGGCTTGATTGACAAAATAAAAAAAACGACAAACCATTTTGTTATACATTTCCTTCTTTTCCACTATCTTCATACAAGATAGAATCGACCTTGTAAATGTTTCAGGAAAACGTGTAGACATCATAGCTTTCCATCTCCTCTCACCTAATTGCCAAAGTTAAATTCCATAACATGTCCATTACATGTGATACCAATTTCACGTGTTCGCACATACTGTAAATTCCTGCATAATTTTTTTTAGTTAGTTCTTAGTTATTGCATTGATAATAGATAATATGAGCTAGGCATCATGTATGACAGATGCCAAAGTGAGATATGAGCTACAAAATGACCAGATCCTGCCATGAGCTATATAGGAGACATATCTTGTTTGTATAGGGCTTATATGTGGATATAAAGAAGCAATACAGGAGACCTATTTGGCCTGTATATGCACATATATGCACCTCAATTTTGCCTATATGTGGCATATATACGCAAATATGCGGCGGCATATATACAGCATATTTATGATCATATATGTGCATATATGCTGTATATATGCAGCATATATGTGCATATAAACTGCATATAGGTTTCATATATGCGCATATATCCTCATATAGGTTCTTTCCATGTGGGTTTCGCGACTATTTTTCTGATTTTGAGATCAAAATGACAATTTGTGGTGGCAATTTCCAGAAATTTGCATTTTTTTTTCATAATTAGGATACCACATTTACCATATTATGTGTTATGTTAGATGCACAATAGTCACACATGACAAAAGAACAAACAAAATACATAAATCTTGTTTATTTTGGTTTACGAATAATGCAGGATCTCAAAAAAAAAAAAATGCATGTTGATTTTTCGTTGTATTTAGTAATCACAGAAACACAAAAAACTGGAGGACTATAAACTGAAGAATAAAATCAGTTTTATGTGTCTGTGGTACAATCTGAAAGAGACTCCAATAACACGAAAGCTGATTGGTTGCAATATAAGCTGCATGTTGGTCTCAGTTGGTCTCAGTCGTATTGCACATGCAGCAAATTATATTTGGACTAGCGAAAGAAAGAACTACAACACCACGGAATAAAAAATAAAACAAACATTCTAAAGTGCTGCAGGATTTCAATGAGCATTAGAGGTAGCGTTACATGGACATAGGAAAATAAAGACCTAGAACAGAACACTTCAGCAAATTTAAGACTTTTAAGGCCTAAAATTTAAATTTTGAAATTCTAGACTTTTTAAGACCCCGCAGACACCCTGAGGATTGTGGGATATCAAAGACAGCAAAGAATATGCTCCCTTCAAAAACCGTTCAGATGAAGGTATCTCAGAGACAGGAAGTGAAGCTAACTTTGGATTGGGATGCGCCTTGATCAAGTGTGGCCCTGTCCCAAACAGCATCCTAAACACTCACAGTCTTCCTATGAGTCCGCACTTTCGTGACATAACGCCGCTGTCGGGAAGAATTCTGCTGTGGAGCTCGCAAAAGTGCAGGCTCAGCAAAAAAGAAAGTGCCATTTGGGACAAGTCCTGTGCCCCACTAGTCCTGAAAAGTGAAGCCAAAACGTTTCGATCTCCCCCAGGTGCCAAGATTACAGGCAGTTTTGTAAAATGTTTAAAAATGAGCGCAATGATTAAGTGTCCCATTGAGTGAACAAAAATCTTTAAAAACAACTTGTGGTCTTTATGCCCACTTGAACACTTCAGAAATAAGTCATGCAAGTAGACAAGTGGTCAAGTGTGGGTATTTGGACAGGCCCAGTGACACGCTTTCTCCGTTACTGAGGTATAAGAAAGAAAGAAAAAAAAATACTGAAATATCAACACCAACATAAAACATTGACGACGTGCATAGATATAAAATGCTTTTTCATGCTTGTGTACATTGCAAATAAAAATATGGGTGTATTTGTTTTAATAAATAATACAACCTTTCCTATGATTCGGTTTACCCAACAACCCTCCTTAAGTATATTAAACAGCCTCCTTGTAGGCTGTTTAATGCGTAGGCCTATTAACACTAGCAATGTCAAACCCTTATGCCATGTCAGCGGCTGGAGAATATCACCATCAGCATATGAAGACACAAGACTCACTTTTCTTAATCTAATAAAATCACAAACAATTAGTTTACAATGCAAAGTTTTAGCATTTCATGTAGCATGCTGGTATCTCACTATAAGCATCTGTCTCCCCCTCGTGGTGATCCAAGGAACATGGGATTTAATTCACATTATAAACTCTAAAAAACACTTGGTTAAAAACAACCCAATTTGGGTTGTTTTGAGCCCAAGGGTAAATGTAGGACAGATCACATGTTGGGTTAATTTTACCCAGCAAATTGGGTTAATTTAACCCAACATAATGGGTTGATTAGTTTTTACTATAACATTAGTTTTTTCCCCTTTTACTTCAAGAATTAATGTTTACAAGTTAACTTAAATCCTCTAAACATTTTTAAATATTTCACACAACCAATGGCTTGCATGATAATTCCTTTATTCTCGATCATATTTTTACAGTGTAGCATATTTTATATAGTTTTTAATACATATTGCCTACATTTAAGCTCCTTTAACAAATATTAGAAGTAAAAAAATATATATATATTTTTAGAAGTAATTAAAGTTAAATCGATTTCCACCGGAACGGCGCTGGATCTCGTCCCGGATCTCGTTTCGTGCTCAGCGGGGGAACTTCTAACTTTAGACCGCCGCCCTGTGTTTCACTCGTAGCCGAAATATGCGGTGACTGGCTCCATAACCAGTCCAATCAGTGTAAGTTACAGTTCTGAGAACATATTTTAACAGCCTAAGTATTTATATGCTGCATCGTTTTGAATAAAATCATAACATTTTAAGCAAGGCATCAGGCGTTTCCATCACGTGACACTCGTTTAGGCGACTCACTTCGCGCCCCTGATGTTGCTTTGCATAAATGTAACGATATACAGCACAGCAATTAATTTATACACAATAAAATGTACACAAACCTGTATTTTACAGAAGACATGTACCAATTTGACGGAGCTGTACTGCTCTCTCCTGAAGAGGTCGCAAAAAGCATGGGTTATGAGGGGTGCTGGAAGGTTAAATACACATAGGCTACATTGCGCAGATATCAACACAAATGAATACATATTTTTTAAATACATAATAAAAAGGAATAAGTTTCTTCATATTTTTTATTATTATTGCTGTCAATCAATTAAATAATTAATTAGATTAATCAAATTTTTTCTGTGATTAATAATGAATAATCAAAAACACTAGGCTTACATATTTTACATAGTAGCTAATACTTTTGCAGTTAATCTCCAAATTAATGTAGAACCAACATAAAGACACAATATTTTAAATATTTTAACTGCATCTTTTTATGAATGAAGGCCAGAGGGCAAAAATGGAGTGAGATTGACAACGGCAGTGAAAAGAGAGAATTATGTTAATTTTATCGTCACTCCCACGCTGTATTAGAAACACCCTCACAGCAGCGGCCACTTGTTTTTTTTGTAATTCTATGCAAAGTAATAAACTACAAAGTATCAGTATAAATGTACATACATTAAAAAAAAATGAATTGATGAGCATTAAAACACGTCATCATTGTCTGTGAAAAGGGTCTATACTGATACTGAGGTCTGAAATAACATTTCATTGACACTGATATGAAAAAACACATTAACATTTATTACCATTTAATTTAAGTGAACTTAAAAACAATCCTCACATAAACCCATAATAAATTTCATATAGGCTACCTGTGCCCTTCCTGTATAACAAGTATGAATAAAGTTATCAAACAGTTTGCACCGCATAAATTATATATAGATTAATCCTTATTAAAGCTACAAAAGTTCTTTAGTCAAGAACAGTGAGTATTTAGTGAGTAATTTTGTTCCATCTTAAGTTACTGCCACTTTAAGATCTTCCCCAGTCGCACATGATGCTGATCTCACATGTGTCTCTCCTCACAACTACCTTCATTTAAGACGTTATTTAAATCATTTAAGACTGCTCTTAATAGGATACTCAACTAAACTGGCATTTTGGCATAATTGTGTGTGTTATTGTTCGTTCAAGCGCGATACTGGCACGCGTCTTTCTGTGCATCATGTGTTTCAGACAGCGCGTTCTCTTTTGGCGCTTTTCCACTACACAGTACCAGCTCGCCTCGCCTCGACTCGCCTATGTTTGGTTTTCCACTGTGTAAAAGTTGTACCTGTACCTGCTTCCAGGTACTTTTTTTCGTATCACGGTGAGGCCATACTAAAATGTGACGTGAAAACACGGCAGACTGCTGATTGGTCAGAGAGAATCATCACTATTCACTGCATCATCATTGCACGCACCAGACAGAGTAGGACTATCCTGAATATTTTTTTACGCCGCCATTTTTAAATAGTTTGGCCAGAGATTGCGTGATATACCCATTACTATTATGACAACTTTGAAAAATACGCCGTGGTCAAACGAGGAGGTTTCCTTTGTTTGGTTGCCGAAGAGAGGATCCAGCGAGAGCTTGATGGGGCAACGAACGAAAAAGTTTCCTGCGCCGTCGCTATGACGACTAGGTACTATTGTGGAGGTACTATCTGCAATGGAAAACGGAGCGAAAAGCGAGCCGAGTCGAGTTGAGCTGGTACTGGTAATGGAAAAGTGCCATTTCCATTTAGACTTTTCGCGCTTGAATGGTTTAAAAGCATATAATGATCATATGATGTTTTGCATCGAACAAACTAAAGTGGGTGAAGAATTACATTTACATTTTTTTACTCAACACAATCTTTTTTTTCTGCATTTTTGATTATCTATGTTGTCACAAAAGCTCAATGTTTGTTTAGTTGACTACATCTTTTTTCCTGAGCAATAAAGGTATAAATAATAGCATTATATTCAAATTCACCAGAGTAAAACATGTGACAGTCTCACAATAGACAATATGGATCTGTAAAAAGTAGATTTTCTAGCAAATGGAGCCATAGGAATAACAAGTTTACTTTCACTATTGACACTAGGTTAAACTCCTGCCACACCTCACTGCATGAGAGAACACACATTCACCATCTTGAAGAGTGACATTCCTCATCTGTGCATTCTAGTTTTCATAGATGAATGTGATTTGATTCTAATGCAAAAATATGTCAAATGTCAAAGCTGACGGGAAATGTTATGCAACGAACTAAAAACTGGAATGACAGCCAATTTGCTGGTTAACTTCCCCGTATAAGGGATATTTTGACGGCAGGGATATTTGATTTAAGATATTTAATGAACAGTCGCTGAATTTCTTTCCTTGTATGAGTTACATTTGATATTACGGTTGTATCTTTTGGATTTTTCTTAAGTTCAGCTTCACGCTGCTCTGCACACCGGAGTTGATCAGCACCTGTCGTAGCTGAAATAAAGATTGACTGTCTATTAGCACCATATTAATAAAAAAATAAATACAAGTAAAAAAAAGTAAGTGCAACTTACTTTCACCAAAGCAGTCTCAATTTTTCCGCTCTCGGTTAGGTCTAAAAATGAAGTAACTCTAATTTGAACTCCTATGATGTTTTCTAAGGAAAACAAAGCACATGATTAATGATTAATAGGTTAAAAAGTTTAAATTTGCATGCATACTGTATACTGAACATATTGAAGAGGTCAAATAGGAATGTAATATTATATTGGACTTGATTTTATGAAGACGTTTGTATGTTTCCGTAGCCTGGATGCCAGCCAAACTGAGCCCTGCCCACAACATTTGATCCGTTGTGGAGCAACTATGCTCGAACAAGAGCTCTTCGGACCAATCAAATTGTCAGGGCGGACTTTAGACGATGGTGGACAGATGATCAACAGTGACGTAAGTATTCACGTCACCAAAGAGCGCTTTATTCACCAGAATAAATGGCGTTTGGGGGGTAAATTATGTGTTTTTTTGGCAGGGTTGCCTGGGTTCCTGGGTCTAAATATCACATAATTGGGGTCGCTTCAACCCGCGGACATTGAAAAGCAGCCCGTGGCAAAACCGCGGACTTGGCAACACTGTGTGCAGTTGAGTTCTGTTGACATTTGACAACTGCGTCGCTCCGTTGCTCTGATTGGTTTTAGGTCTATCCAATTGAGGTCTTTCCTGGTTCGGTTGAAACACGCCCCAAAATCACAGCCCAATGGAGCAGTACTAGACTCATATTCTGAATAGAATTGAGTATGACAACGTCAGGCTAATGTTTCTGGATACATTTAAATTTCTGCAAATTGGCAGATGCTTTTATCCAATCAATCAATCAATCAATCAATCAATCAATCAATCAATCAATCAATCAATCAATCAATCAATCAATCAATCAATCAATCAATCAATCAATCAATCAATCAATCAATCAATCAATCCTCCATATTCCTGAGAATCAACCCATGACTTTGACATCGCCAGTGCCAAAAAATCATATGTTGCCATATGATAAAAACAAACAAAAAATACAAAAAATTCTAAACATGATGGCAATTATGTACCTTGTAGATTTTGATCTGGCCCACCGTCCACCCTAAAGGCCCATCGACCTGGAACATTCACATTACTGGAGTTCATAAGGTTTGGAATATCGTTCCCATTGTTTGATCCGGGAATTACAAAGTAGGCCGTGGAGTTTACTGTGTCATAACCAGCCTGCACAAACAAAGAAATAACTAATTATCGAGACAGAACATCAAGAGATAGGGGTATCTTGTTCTATCGATGTTGATGTAAGGCATGTTTTACCTGCACCACATTACTTGCCACAGCGCAGTCACCGTAATTCATGAGAATAAAAGACAAATCACCGCCCGAAATTAAAACCACTTGAAACGATGTTTCCTGCAAAGTTTGGGAACACCGATGGTCACAGCATCTCTGAGAATATGCATCTGTAACCTTGAGCCTGAAGGAGTTTGAACAAACTAACTTACTGTGCCAGAGTGATAAAAGTACGCAACTCTATCCCAAGTTGCAACAAGGACCCAAGAAGCCGTGAAGCTCAGATCAGGGAAATACCGGTTTATATCCTGAGTGGCTTGAGTGAGCACACTTCCACTTGAGTACTGCTGATATGAGATGATGCCATTCATACTGACGTCAACGTCCGTCCAGAGGGGTGCAATGATGTCTTCACTTCCATTGATGGGAAAGTAGTTAACGAAAAACTCTGATGAAGGCTGGTTGAATGTAAGGTGCCCGTTACTATTAACCTGTGTAATCAAAGATTTTAGTCATGCACGTCACAATTTTATCATTCACCATTTGCGTTAACAAAACAGAACTGAATTCTCACATATGTCTTGTTGTATGTGCGGCCAAAGAACACAAAAGGTCTCCACACGTCGATAAGAGTTGAGTTTTCATCCTCAATAGAAATATTTACAGTGTCTCCTGCCACTGAGCCGAAGGGATAGAATATATCCGGCGCTGCAGGACAAAAAAACAAGTTCAAGATCGAATGATGATGATCTCAGTTCATATGTTTTATATGTCAAATAATTACCTGTCTGTGCCTTTGTCACCCTGCCTGTTGAATACAGTTCAAAATATAATGTGTTATTGTCTTTGCCATTTAATGAAGGATATTATTCAAATGAATGGTAAAACTCACTCAGTGACAGGACAGATATGAACACCAACAGATATTCTGGAGACAATCTCATATTTGGATTAGGTCAGAGATGAACGCCACTGCTACACTTTCACACAGGTTAACAATCCCTATAGTTTAAAGCAATTTTATTACTTATTTTGATTATACATTTTTCAGTTATACTTTAACTCTACAAATACTTGTCTTTTCAGTTTAAAGATAGACATATCATCAGAGAACAAACACCGCTATAGACAAAAAGGTAGATGCTTACCTCAGACGGCTTCGTGGAATATGCTGTTAAAATCTATCCCTATAGCATAGCACTGAAGGGAGGGACCTGTTCTGTCAATGTCTGTCAAATGCATTCAGACTAAGAAAGACAAGCTAAATAAAACAACTAAAGTGAAAGAACTGATTGACTTCACTTCACATGACAACTAGGCCAACTTTTTTTTTTTTTTTCGAGAGTTCATCCCCTTGATATTGTGTCTGTGCTACAAAGAAACCGAAAAGGTCATGCATGCTGTAAATTGCTAATGCATTCTTGCATAATTGAATTTTGACGTATGAAACAGTCCCATGACACGCTTCACATGATAATCATGAGATTACCAGTTTGTACTCTCCAGATCTCTCTACATTACACTACTACACTACTTTCATAGCTATCTTCATATTATAATCCAAGAGATTAAATGCCCATTCACACCAAGAACGGAAACAATAGACCTTATTTATTTTTTAAAAACAGGAATGGAAGCGAGGCTGTGAGAGATATACCTACATCCCTTCAGTGGGTTGTACTGTTATTAAATGTGTTTTTGGGTTGTTCTACAGATGAAACAGCAAAATTTCAGTAGATAAAAAACTCCAGACGACATGAGCTGCAATCTGCCATTGAAAACACATAAGTCTATCTCTCACAGCCTCGCTTTCATGGCGCTGCTCTGAATAAGGTCTTCCATGAAATGCACGCTTTAAAGTCAGATGGATTTTGATTGGCTGTCAATGTTTTTTTCGTTCATCTGGAACAAAAATTGCTCTGAAACTTATTCCAATTATATCGTTGTTTTTCTCTTAGAGGTTAGCAATGTCATAATTTAATCATGAGTGAATGAGAACTGACTGTCATATTCCAAAAAAGGAAAATAGTTTAATAAAATGCAATTCAAGTTGTCCATATGGTTAGTGCACAATCCCCTGGTTCCACAGACAAGGTTTAAGCCTAACCCCAGACTGAAATGCATGTTTGAGCTGTTTTAACTGAAAGCTACTTGCATGGGCATATCTTAAAATATGTCAGTGCCATTGTTTTGTCTCAAGATGCACAACAGTCATGTTTTTTCTAAGGCATGTTTATAAAAGCTACTTAAAAGTCCTAATTAAAGGCATAATCTGTGAAACCAGGCCTATATGTTGTTGTGTGTAACATAAATGTGGCACATTTAAAAGTATGGTGTGAGACTTTCGGCACAAAGACTTATATAGTTGATAATATATAGGTGTACAGAGATTTGAAAGCTCACATGCAATTCCAAATCGTATTTATATTACATATTATTAGTATATGTTTACAACGAACTGCTTAAGAATAATTGCTAAACTAAATAGCTCATGTGTAATGGAATAGTGGAAATGATTATATACATTATATATATTATATGAATCATTTCTAAAAGCCTATTTTTTTTTTCTTTAAAAAAACTTTTACTATGTAGTGACCTTTAATTTCAAGAGAGACTGATTGAGGGAGTGACTTTATTGCATCAGACACTTTTTATTTTGCTCACAGCTGATTTCGGTTTGAGATCTCTTGCCTAGAACATAACTTGCTGTGGAGTCAAAGGGTTAGTTCACCCAAAAAAAAAAATTAGACCATGATTTACTCACCCTCAAGTCATCCTAGGTGTATATGACATTCTTCTTTCAGACAAATAAAATCGGAGTTAGATAAAAAAAAAATGTCCTGGCTCTTCCAAGCTTTATAACGGCAGTGACTTGTTGGGTCATTTTTGAAGTCCATAAAAGTGCATCTATCCATCATATAACTGCTCTGAACGGCTCCGGGGGGGGGTTAATAAAGTCCTTCTGAAGTGAAGTGGTGCGTTTGTGTAAGAAAAATATCTAAATTTAAAAATGTATAGACTAAAATAACTAGCTACCGGCGGTCAGTGGTATGCAAGTCGACTTGAGTAACCCCTGATGTGATGTTCGCGCCACGTGTGGAGCAGTTATATGATGGATAGATGCTCTTTTATGGACTTCAAAAATGACCCAACTAGTCACTGCCATTATAAAGCTTGGAAGAGCCAGGAAATTTCAATTCATCTGAAAGTAAAATATCATATACACCTGTAGGATGGCTTGAGGGTGAGTAAATCATGGTCTAATTTTCATTTTTGGGCGAACTAACCCTTTAAAGTTACTATGCTGATGAACGCAGCTGAACGCCAAGTCACTTTCATGGTACCTAAAACCCATGCATGGCTGGCAAAAACTATACTGAAACATACCTGGGCATCCAACTAAACTGCCTTTATGGTATACAGTACAGTCAGGCTTAAGGAGTATGTTTATTCAGATGTCATGTCTCCTTAATTCTGACAGACTTTAGCTCCACACTCACTGGACGAGTTTAACATTTCAGATGGAGATTCTTCTTTTTCTTCTACTTTTTTAAAACTAAATTTTTTTATGGCACACCAAATCAAGTTTCTTCATATATGCCTTAAACAAAATATTTTATTTGCCCATAACTACAACTAATTTAACCATCTGTTTCTGCATGTTCTCGACACACAGGTACATGTTCTCAAATGCTCAATTAAAGCTTTGAATAAACTTTGAAAATGGGAGGAGAAAAACATATTATTTGTGGCTGACGTCAAAGCTCGATTGCCAAACTCATAAGGTTTTTTGGCACGGAATCATTTCTCACTTCTACAGGCAAGTCAGATTGCGAACATAAACAATGTGACATGCACCCATTCTCAAAAAACAAAAACAAAACTGAAAAATTGTGACCGAGACAATACTGTGTTATGTTGCCTAAAGTTCAATGCTAACGTATTTGATAAATTATGTCCATGAGAACAACACATGCAGGTATTTTCTATATGGATGAGTAAAGCTTCAGGTAAATGGGAGTAAAGAAACAGGTTTAATTGCATTGTTCACATGCTACAGATAAAAGTTTGATTCGTTTAACCTCCTGAAACATGTTTATCTGATAACACAAAGCATGATAGGACAAAGAAAAAAAAAAAGAGGACAAATTCATTATTATTCAAGCTAAATTATTTTTTAACATATATGATTAATATAAACAATTATTACATTATCTATCCTTACCATATTCACTTTGTCATTGTTTTTCAAATTTCATTATATATGCTCATTTGGATGGATGATTTATGTTATGTATTCTGTTTGCGAGAATAAGAAGTTGAAGGGAGAGACAATATAAAGATTCCCTTCCTGCTGAGTGACATTGTTCTCTTAATCAGTTTCTACATCTTCAAAGTCACCATTTTAAGCTTTTTAACTCTCTTCCATGTATTACGGCTGCATCTTTTTGACTTTTCTTAACTTCATCTCAAAGGAACTTGACACTCCACGATTGACCAGCTCTTGTTTTATCTGAAACAAAGATGGACATATAAATCAAAATGTACTAAGATGTAAATGTAATAAGAAATAAAGTCTTCACTATCAGATATAAAGTCAGAGATATATGAATCCATTTTTTTTTATCTGAGGCAAAAAAAGGGCTTCCATTCAACAATGTTTGCGTGAAAAGTGTGACTTACTTGCTGCAGAACAACCTCAAAGTTTCCAGTCTGTGTCAGGTCTAAAAATGACCTAAGTTTCATTTGAACTCCTATGACATATTCTAAAAGGAAACACATACACATATTAAGACATATTAACACACACACACACACACACACACACACACACACACACACACACACACACACACACACACACACACACACACACACACACACACACACACACACATATTAAGACATATTAACACACACACACACACACACACACACACACACACACACACACACACACACACACACACACACACACACACACACACACACACACACACACACACACACACACACACACACACACACACACACACACACGTTAAATTAATTGAAAATCTTTGGTCAAGATCATGTATTGACAATGCAAGAGTCCAGCACTCTGTAAAGTCTCCTCCAGCACATCCCAAAGACTTTCAATGAATTTAAGGTTTGGGCTCAGAGGTGCCAATTCATGTGTGAAAAAGATTGTTCATGCTCCCTTACAATCAACCAATCCTTTACAGTCTGAGCCTGATTAAACTTGTCAAGGTCATCCTGGAATAAGGTCATGATGTGTCTTCCTGCATGATTGTTTAAGAAATGAAAATCTACACACTCCATCAATGAGGGTTAGAAGAACTGTTGCCAAAATTATAACATGCTAGAAACACAATAATCACTGCAATAATGGTCCAATCATTGACTCTTAAGCATTTGCCAATTTAAATCTTTGGCCGAGCAGTGTATATATACACAATATTGTAAAAAGTTTTGGGACGCCTGCCTTTACATGCACATTTTAATGGCATCCCATTCCTAATCCGTAGGGTTTAATATGGAGTTGGCCCACCCTTTGCAGTTATAACAGCTTCAACTCTTCTGGGAAGGCTTTCCACAAGGTTTAGGTTGGCACTGATGTTGGACCAGAAGGCCTGGCTCGCAGTCTCCGCTCTAATACATCCCAAAGGTGTTCTATCGGATTGAGGTCAGGACTCTGTGCAGGCCAGTCCAGTTCCTCCACACCAAACTCGCTCATCCATGTCTTTATGGACCTTGCTTTGTGCGCTGGTGCGCAGTCATGTTGGGACAGGAAGGGGTCATCCCCAAAGTGGAGTTTGAAATAGAAAAAGTTGGGAGCATGAAATTGTCCAAAATGTCTTGGTGTGCTGAAGCATTAAGAGTTCCTTTCACTGGAACTAAGGGCCAAGCCCAACCCCTGAAAAACAACCCCACACCATAATCCAAACTTTACACTTGGCAGAATGCAGTCAGGCAAGTACCGTTCTCCTGGCAAACGCCAAACCCAGACTTGTCCATCGGATCGCCAGACAGAGAAGCGTGATTGGTCACTCCAGAGAACACGTTTGCATTGCACTTGGTGATGTAAGGCTTGGATGAGCTGCTCGGCCATGGAAACCCATTCCATGAAGCTCTCCACACGCTGTTCTTGAGAGGTCTGTAGCTATTGACTAGAAGTTGCCGACTTCTGTGACCCTCAGCATGCGCTGACCCCGAACTGTGATTTCACTTCGTGGCTGAGTTGCTGTTGTTCCCAATTGCTTCCACTTTGTTCTAATATCACTAACAGTTGAGCGTGGAATATTTAGTAGTGAGGAAATTTCACAAATGGACTTATTGCACAGGTATTGCAACCTATCACGGTACCCCTGAGCTCCTGAGAGCGACCCGTTCTTTCACAATTGTTTGTAGAAGCGTCTGCATGCCTAGTGCTTGATTTTATACACCTGTGGCCATGGAAGAGATTGGGACACCTGAATTCAATGATTTGGAGGGGTGTCCCAATACTTTTGGCAATATAGTGTATATATAAACTGATAATACTAACACATAATTTTGATGAAAGTCCTACCTGTTCCGTTGTTCACAAGAAAGGCCCAACGGCCCGGAACGTTCACGTTACTCGTGCTCTTGAGATTTGGGATGTAGCTGCCATCATATGCATAATGAATGACATGGTAGTCAGTGGAGTTTATTGTGTCAAATCCAGCCTATTTAAACCATGAAAAATAAATGTTTTTTAATACATACATAGAGCTAGTATAGAATATTATTTAAAGCCTGTGATGTTTGTTTTACCTCCACTGGAAAATATATCACAGCACAGTCACCATAATTCATCAGAATGAAAGAAAAATCATCGCCTGAAATTAAAACCACTTGAAAGGTGATTGCCTGAAAAGAAAATAAACAATGTCATGATCGTAGCCTACACATTCTGTGACCTTGTGCCTGAAGAAGAAAATATATTTACCGGTGCTGAGTGAAGATTAAATACATTCATATCGAATGTTTGAACATAGTCCCATGTTGCAACAAAGACCCAAGAAGCAGAAAATCCCTTATGAGGGAAATGCTGGTTTATATCCTGAGTGGCGCGAGTGAGCACACTTCCATTAGTGTACTCCTGATACGAGTATTTGCCCAATCCAAAGTCATCAAGCTCAGTCCAGAGCGGAGCAATGTAATCTTC